>NW_018742289.1:0-23095 GCF_001683475.1 Chenopodium quinoa | reverse complement strand
TTTGTGATATATGTGGAGGCTATGATCATAATTCTCAACAATGTATGTCCATAAGTGAAGGTCCCCCTCCCCATGAAAATGATGATAATGTTGAAGATGTTAATGCCATGAATTTTGTGCCCCGTGAGGGAAATAATGGAATGCGACCCAAATTGGAATCAAAACCCAAACCGTAGTTGGAATCAAAACCAAGGTTGGAATCAAAGTCAATGGAATCAAAGTGGTGGTGGTTATGATAACCAAGGCCAAGGTAGGGGAAACTCTTCCAATTACAATGGAAGAAGTTACTCAAACCAAAGACCAATTGGAATCAAAACCAACAACACTATTCCAACAACCAACAACGTTTTAATTCCAATCAGGGTTCCGGGGGTAATAGACCTCAAAATGCTTCTACTTTCTCACAAAATAGTAGACCCCCCGGTTTTGACCAAGTAAGGCCCCATTCTCAAATTCCCCCTACTCAACCCCTCCAAATAGAAGCCCCTCCTGATCCTATGATGGCTATGCTTCAAAATTTCATTAAAAATCAAGAAACCATAATAAGAGTCAAGAGGAAGAAAAGAAACAAATCAAGGCACACATGAAAATACTTGAGACCCAAATCTCTCAAATTGCCAACCAAGTTCTTCATCCTCCCCTTCTTCGTCTTCTTCTTTACCTAGTCAAGGTGTCAACCCCAAGTCTATGTATGCCATTACTACTAGAAGTGGGAAGATCCTTGAGAGTGAACTAAATGTTGAGAAGAGTCCCGATGTGAGGATAGGACTTGAGGTTGAGGATGAATCATCAAGAGAGAATGAGATTCTAGAGGGAAGTGCCGGAAAGAATGAGAGGGGTGAGAAAGAGAAAGAGAAGGAACTCGAAAAGGAGAGCACCAAAGATCAAACATCTTTACCCCTTAATCTCCAACCTAGGAATGAGAGGTTGCCTTTCCCCAAAGATTTGCTAGGTCTAGGCTTGATGTCCAATTTGGAAAATTTTTAGATGTAGTAAAGAGCTTGCATGTTTCTATACCCTTTGTGGATGCTATGAAAGAGATGCCACACTACTCTAAATTCCTAAAAGACCTCCTGAATGGAAGGAGAGAAGTTGAAACCGTTAGCTTAACCGCAAATTGTAGTGCTATTCTCTCCAGTAAGCTACCAACTAAATTGCAAGATCCCGGTAGTTTTTCCATCCCTTGTTCTATCAATGAAGTTCATTTGGGGAAGGCTTTGTGTGACCTAGGTGCTAGTGTGAGTTTAATGCCTTTCTCGGTCTACCAAAAGCTTAATGTGGGAAACCTTTCACCTACAAACATCACCCTCCAATTAGCAGATAGGTCCACAAAATTGCCTATAGGGAAAGTAGAGGACATACCCCTTAGAGTCGGTAAGTTCACTTTTCCGGTGGACTTTTATGTTCTTGAAATGGATGAAGATGAAAGAATTCCTATAATCTTGGGTAGGCCATTCCTAGCTACCTCTAAAGCAATTATTGATGTCAAAGAAGGCAAGATGACCTTGAAGGTTGACAATGATTCTATCGAATTTGATTTGAATAAGGTGATGAGACAACCTTCCTCTGACAATGAATGTTTTAGAATAGATACAATTGAAAACTTGATGAATGAGTTTAGATACCCTTATATGCATGCTTCTAATGATCTACTTGAGAATGTCTTGTTGAATGAGAATGAGGTAGGTGATCAAAAGGAGATGCAATTATATGAGGAAATGCTTGATGAGAAAGAAGAGACAACCCCGACCAAGAGATGCCCCAACCGTATGAAGTCTTCCAAGTAGAAGAGGAGGAAATCTCCAATGGTAAGGTAGCTCCGAAAGTAGAATTGAAACCTCTACCTTCGGCTTGAGGTATGTCTTTTTGGATGTTAATGATACTTTTTCCGGTCATTATCAATGCTAACCTCACGGAAGAGCAAACTCCTCATTGCTTAATGTTTTGAAAATGCATAGGAAGGCTTTGGGTTATACTCTTGATGATCTCAAAAGGTATATAGCCCCTCCCTATGCAGCATAAGATCGATTTAGAGGAGGGTGCTAAGCCGTGTAGGCAACGGCAAAGGAAACTTAATCCTTCCATGCAAGAGGTGTGAGAAAGGAAGTTTCCAAGCTACTTGAAGCAGGGATCATCTATCCAATCGCTCATAGTGATTGGGTATCCCCCGGTTCAAGTAGTGCCGAAAAAGGGAGGTATGACGGTAATGATCAATGATAAGCAACAATTGGTCCCAACTTCGGCTTGTTACGGGTTGGCGCATGTGTATTGATTACCTGCCAATTAA
Source organism: Chenopodium quinoa (assembly GCF_001683475.1). Lineage (NCBI taxonomy): Eukaryota > Viridiplantae > Streptophyta > Magnoliopsida > Caryophyllales > Amaranthaceae > Chenopodium > Chenopodium quinoa. The sequence goes on along the minus strand of NW_018742289.1, from coordinate 20,808 downwards.
ATGCCAACACTTCAAAGACCATTTCCATTACCGTTCATCGATCAAATGCTTGAGAGGCTTACAAAGCATGCTTTTTATTGCTTTCTTGATGGTTATTCGGGATTCTTCCAAATCCCAATTGACCCAAAAGATCAAGAAAAGACCACTTTCACTTGTCCCTACGGAACTTTTGCTTACCGTAGGATGCCTTTTGGTCTTTGTAATGCCCCGGCCACCTTCCAAAGATGCATGATGTCAATTTTTAGTGAAATGATCGAGGAAGAAATGGAAGTTTTTATGGATGATTTTTCCGTTGGTGGAGGCACGTATGAGCAGTGCCTAATGAATTTATCTCGTTGTTTAGAAAAGATGTGAGAGTGCCAACTTGGTGCTCAATTGGGAGAAATGCCACTTCATGGTGGAAAACGGCATTGTTCTTTGGCCATAAAATCTCCCAAGCGGGCATCGAAGTCGATGGTGCGAAGGTTGATGTGATCGAGAAGCTTCCTCCTCCCACAAATGTGAGAGAAGTGAGGTCCTTCCTTGGTCATGCCGGCTTTTACCCGCCGCTTCATCAAAGATTTCTCTTTGATTGCTAAGCCTCTCACATCTCTCTTGCAACAGGATAAAGAATTTGTATTTGATGAAGCTTGTCATGAGTCATTTTGCAGGTTGAAAAAGGCCCTTTGCACCGCCCCCGTAGTCCGAGGACCGGATTGGTCTCTATCATTCGAGCTAATGTGCGATGCAAGCGACGGGGCCATTGGATCGGTTCTGGGACAAAGAAAGGATGGGAAACTTCACGTTATATACTATTTGTCCAAGACTCTCAATGATGCCCAACGAAATTATACAACTACCGAAAAAGAGTTTTTGGCGGTTATCCACTCATTTGAGAAGTTTAGAACCTACCTCATTGGTTCTAGGACAATAGTGTATACCGATCACTCGGCTCTCAAATATTTGATAAGTAAGAAGGAGGCCAAACCGAGGTTGTTGAGATGGGTGTTGGTCCTTCAAGATTTTGATTACGAAATGAGAGATAAGAAGGGAGCCGAGAACGTGGTGGCGGACCACCTCTCTAGGTTAGGAGCTGCAAGAATACATGAAGACGATTTGCCAATTGAAGATGCCCTAATGGATGATGTCTTATATGCTCTTGAGGCAAAATCGGAGCCTTGGTATGCGGATATTGTGAACTACTTGGCTTGTAGTGCCATACCTCCGGATTTCACTCCTCAACAACATAGAAAGCTCAAGCATGAAGCAAAGAAGTATATATGGGATGACCCCATGTTGTTGAAGAGAGGGGTGGATGGACTCTTGAGAAGATGTGTTCCTAATGAAGAATTCCAAGATGTGCTCTCAATGTGCCACTCATCCCCTTGTGGTGGTCATATGAGTGCTCAAAAGACCGCTTCCAAGGTTTTGCAATGTATGCTCTTTTGGCCGTCTCTATTCAAAGAATGCTTGGCAATTTGTTAAGACTTGTGATAGGTGCCAAAGGACAGGGAACATATCACGGCGCGATGAGATGCCCCAAAATCCTATTCTTGAACTTGAAATCTTTGATGTTTGGGCAATTGACTTCATGGGCCCTTTCATCTCATCCCAAGGAAACCGGCACATTCTAGTTTCCGTTGATTATGTCTCCAAATGGGCGGAAGCCGTGGCATCTCCCACCAACGACTCAAGGGTGGTCATTAATTTGTTCAAGAAAGTCCATCTTCCCAAGATTCGGTGTTCCTAAGGCAATCATAAGTGATGGAGGCTCACACTTCAAGCACCATGCATTCAACAAGCTTCTTTCAAAGTACGGTGTATCTCACAAGCGAGGCCTTGCTTACCACCCCCAAACAAGTGGTCAAGCGGAGGTCACAAATAGGGAGTTAAAAGTCATCTTAGAGAAGACTGTTGCTAGAACAAGGAAGGATTGGTCCAGTAAGCTCATTGATTCATTGTGGGCATATAGGACCGCCTTCAAGACTCCTATAGGGACTACCCCCTATAAGCTTGTTTATGGAAGAATTGCCATTTACCCGTAGAGATGGAGCACCGAACGCATTGGGCAATCAAGCAAATCAACTTTGATCTCCACAGTGCGGGTGAGCAAAGGCTTCTAGAGCTTCATGAGTTGGAAGAGCTGAGAATGAATGCATATGACAGTGCAAGCCTCTACAAAGCAAGAACCAAGGCATGGCACGATGCTCGAATTTCCAAGAAGGAATTTGTGGAAGGACAAAAGGTCCTGCTCTACAATTCAAGACTCAAGCTCTTCCCCGGGAAATTGAGATCTAGATGGAGCGGTCCATTTCAAGTGTCCAAAACCTTTCCTTATGGCTCGGTTGAGATTTTCAATGACAAGTACCCTCCATTCAAAGTGAATGGGCAGCGTCTCAAGCCATACTATGAGGGTCAGCTAATTGAGAAGCCAGAAAATTTATCTCTCATTGATGTTTCCAAATCACCATGATTCCGTGTGAAGTACGTCAAGCTAGTGACGTTAAAGAAGCGCTTACGGGAGGCAACCCGGTTTCTAACCTCTTTGATTTTATTTTCTTTCAAATCGCTTGAACTAATCCACCTAACGCTCTTCCCAATCAATTCTGATGCAGGCGTGATTGCGTGTGTCCACGAGGAAAGAAAGGCAAGAGCAAAGCAGAAAAATTAAAAAACAGAGGAATTTTGAAATTTGTGCTCGGATGAATTCTAAAGAAACAGAACCTCAGCGCGATTTGAACGCGGCTGTAGCGCGATCCGCAGCAGCATTAAAGCGCGGGCGCGCCTGGTTTCGTCGCGGGCGCGCAATTTTTATGAATGAAAATTTCTCCAATTCCAGGGAGTTGGAGCGATTTTATCGCGGCTGAAGCGCGATCCGCAACAGCAGTAAGGCGCGGGCGCGCCTGGTTTCATCGCGGGCGCGCCGTTTTTGTGAATGTAAATTCTCCAATTCCAGGGAGTTGGAGCGATTTTATCGCGGCTGAAGCGCGGCCCGCATGAGCAGTAAGGCGCGGGCGCGCCTGGTTTCTTCGCGGGCGCGCCTGGTATACGCTTGAAAATTACTTCCATTCCAGGAGGCAGGAGCGATTTGGCCGCGATTGCAGAGCGGCTCGCGTTTTAAAGAAGGCGCGGGCGCGTCTATTATTAGCGCGGGCGCGTTGTAGTTTTACTGATTTCCAGGAAGTTGGAGCGATTTAGGCGCGATATAGGAGCGGCTCGCGTTTTCTTTAAGGAGCGGGCGCGCCTTAATCGGGAGCGGGCGCGCCTTTCTGGTTATCAGAAAAAAAATATGGTGGCTTCTTATATTTCCGCAATTTCCAAATCCTCACAAACATAAACCAAACCCTCTTTGCCTTTCTCTCTCTTCGCGGCCGCTCCTCACCACCATAGCCAAGATCATCTTCTTCCACCTTCATAAATCAATCATTCTCAAAATATAAACCACATCAATCATCCTCAAGCTTCAATCAATCATCCTCAAGCTTCAATCAATCATCCTCTCCGTTTGTTCATCTTCAAAGGTAGCAATTGGGCATCAAGGGCACAACCGCAACGAACCCCCCCCCCCCCCTTCCTACTCAAATCCTTCACCAAATCGACACCAAAACAGCAATCTTCCGCATAAAGGTAAAGGTATTCGATCTCCTTAGTTAATTATTCTCTTGGATTAATTTTAAGTAAGGATTTTGATTATCTTAGGTTATTAGCGAAATTTGGTTGATTATTGTTGAAATTATTGCTGGATTCTGTTGAACTTGTTGTTGTTGATTAGTATCTTAGGCTATATTCGTTGCGTGGTTGGATTATTATTGCTTGTGAACAGGTACATTGTAGTTTTGTGGAGGTTAAGGGTGGAAATAGCCGGAGTTGGCTTTGAAAAGGAGTGAAAAAAAAAAAAAAAAAAAAAAAAAGAGGTGGGCAGTCATGAGTCTAAGAATTGGGAAGAAGAGAAAAACTGCAAAGTCGGGACAATCGTCCCAAAACCAAGAGTCAGACCAACCCAATGCCTTACCCACCCTAAAATTTTTACACAAAAGCCACTCCTCCATACACTCGGAAATGCAAAAACGTAAGTTGCGACCTTCTAGACACTACCATCGTGGAGACATGATAAAACTCGGTATTAATGATGATTTGTGGATTCTTTTTGACAACCTTCGATTAGGGTCATTCATAAACTCCTCATTCATGACCTACAAAGAACCCACATTAGAGTTTTTCTCGTCTTTTCAAGTGGATAGTCTAGAAAATAACGACTTTCGAATTTCTTTCCAACTCTTCAACAACCCCCACACCATGTCATTGGCAGAGTTCAACCGAGCCCTCGACCTTCACCCCGATGCCGACATTCACTACCCTCTATATGAGAGCTTTGGGGAGTATAGTGAGTACGCTTGGTGGCGTTCCATTTCAGGCAAAAATGAGTTTTACACCCGGACTTCCTTAGCCAGTGAGATTTGGCACCCTGCCCTTAGGATCCTACACCGTTTATTAGGGTATTCTATCATTCCTAAGCAGGACCTAGGGAAGCTGACTAAGGAAGAGGTCCTTTGCCTATGGATAGCCACAAAGCCAGAGCATGCTCGGAGGTTGAATTTGGGTTTCCTCTTCATGCAAACCTCCCAAGCCATAGCAAAGGGGAAAAAGCCAGGGGACATACACTGCGGGGCGATGGTCACTAGACTGGCCACCAAATTAGGTTACACTGACCTTCTACCTCTATGCACGGCCGTAGGTAGTAGTGGGGATATTTACCTTGATTTGGACCAGCTTCGCCGTTCTGATTTTATTACCCCCACGGCGAACCCCAATGCTTTTAGGTGGCTAGTTAGAGGAGCCCACCATTGTTTCCTCCCCAAGCCTCACTTCACTTCTCTCACGCGTCAGTCCCCTAATGTGTGGAGAGTTTTGAGAGATAGCGGGCGAGTGCCCGATGTCGATGGGGACGATGAGGTTGAAATGGGTAATGAGGAGGAGGTTCAGGAGGAGCAGCAGCAGCAGCCGTTTACCCAGCAACCCGCAGGTACAGGTACATTTCAGCTATCTGATATAGCTAGGCAGTTGCAGGCAATTTATGAGTCACAGCAAGGCCACCATCTGCAGCAGCAGGCCCTCTATGACTCCGCTGTGGATAGAGGAGAGATTGCCCCCCCCGTGAACTACCCCAATTGGCCGCCTCAGCACGGCCCTGTTCCTTCTTGGGGGGGGGGACAATCTCCCCACTTACCCCTACTGGCAAGGTCCTTCCGAGCCTAGTAGGGAGCTCCGCAGGTTCCCAGAGGACGGGCAGTACGATTATCGTGTGCCCGGCGGGTGTGACTTTAGAGGGGACCCTGCGTACCCCTATGCACATCCTGATCACCCCGCCCCTCTGTACTCTCAATCCGAGGACACTCCCTCTGATCCTTTGCCTAGTTGGCAAGAGGAACTTTACAGAGGTCACTACGGTTGGCCGCCGGGCTTTGACGGTGGTTGGGGCCTTTTCGGCCCCCCTAGTGGCTTCACTTATGACGAGCCGCCACGTCGGTCTGGCTCACCTAGTGAGCCCGGCTCTAGTGGCCAGTAGGCTGCGTCCTTGAGTATATCTCTCTCCCTTGTTTTTGTACGCTTATTTTGATGAGTTGGAGATATACTCTTGGTAGGGAGTGACTTGGTTGGGATTCTTACTTGCTCGCCTGCCGGTCTTTCATTGTTTTCCCTGTACCTTCATGCTGCTGATTCTACTGAGTTACATGACTGTTTTCTTTGGTTGACTTTGCCCCTGTTCACTAATCCTGTTGATGAGTTTTTGATATGATTTTGATGATGATGCTGCTTTGGGGACGCTTCTCTCGGTTTGATGGATACCGCTGAGTCCGCCCCCCGTTTTCCCTGTCGATAATGATGATTACTGGTATTCGCCAACATGGCGATTCACCAGTGCAGGTATGTATTTACGGCTTGATGATTTTTGAGGTAATGTTGATTTTGGTGAAGATCTAGAAATTTTGTCAAGGGTAGATTAGTTTTATAGCGAAAAAAAAAAAAAAAAAAAAAAAAAAAAAAAAAAAAAAAAATTAATTTGACTTGCGTTCTTGAATGTCTTTATTCCTAAGGATTAAGAGTTTCCGCGTTCTTGGATTGCCATTGGTTGACTCTAAGATATGTCTTTGCTAAGGTAGTTGCTAGAACTCGTAAGGCCCACCGAACCCAAATTCACTTGTTTGTGGTAAGATGGCGTTGCCCTCTTTGGGGGATTTAAAGCCCTAAAGGTAGTTTTTGTAACCCATGTCAGATTTATTGTTCAAGCCTCCACCACTTATTGTATGAGCGGCATAGGATCCTTACCAAGGCATGCTTCGATCGAGAACTTGTTGTCTAGCTACCCGAGATCGCGACCGAACTATATCTAAGGACGATAAAAGCATTTTCTTCGGTGACTATTTTGCTTTTCTAGGTTTATCTTTCCTTTTGTTGCTTCTTGATAAATTATATATTTTTTTTTTCTTTTTTTTCTTTTTGCGTTTGCCCCTTGCTAGCCATGATTGAGCCTGCACCTCTTTGTTCATAAACACATTCAAACCCCATGACCTTTTGTTTCACTTTTCGCCCAATGACTTGTGAAGTTTGAGACATGATAGTTTGTAATGATTTAAAAATCGGAAAGTTGCAAGGTGATGGTTTGGAATTTGAAATAACAAGCAAGGACAATGGAAGTTCCCCACAAAAAAAAAAAAAAAAAAAAAAAAAAAAAAAAAAAAAATTGTATATAGTTTGAGCATTGAGGGCACTGCTCATTTCAAGCTTGGGGGAGAGGTTCTACGCATTTTGTATATACTTTTGTGAGTTTGTGCTGAATAAGCTTGGGGAAGATGTATTTTGTTTGGAAATTGGTGATATTCTACTTTGTTATGAGAATTGGCGACATCTTCTGCTTCACAATTAGGATTTACCACCAAATTTTCATATTTACTTATTTTATTTTATTTATTTATTTATTTATTTCTTTCCTCACCCTTACCTCCTAGCCTGCATTACAACCCTAAGTCCTTTTAACTTGGATTGGTTGAGTCACTAGTCGGTGGAGGGAGCTAGATTTCAAGCATATGGAGAGAGCATGACTTGGTAAGATGTCGGGTCACCCTTGTTTCATTTGTTCCGGCTCCTTCGTGGAGTCATGAGATACTACCTTGAAGGGTGGATTTGAATCCAGATGAGGGAACGCGGTAAGAATGTATGGAATGCGGGTGGAGTGGAGCATATTAGAGTTCTCTATGCTTAGAATAACTTATCTTTCAATCAACCATTGGCATCCAAAAATGTGTTTACTCTTAGTACCTAGAAAGATTGTCATCCATCTATGCTTGTTTGTAGTTGATTTTCTTCTTTATTTGCTCCTTTGTTTTGGTTTGTCTTGAGCATGTCGCCAAGAGTTGTGGGTTAAACTCTTTGGAAACCCCCACGAGAGCATACTCGTCCTCATTGGCGACTTTGAGGTTTAAATGGCTTGTTGTTTATGTTAAAAACAACCGTGATTCCTACGAAAGTGAGTTAGTGTAAATTCCTTCCACCCCTCTTTTTATTTTATTTTATTTTATTTTATTTTATTTTATTTTTATTTATATTGCTTGTGTTTGGATAATCGTTTCTCAATCTTCTTTGCCTTTAGCTTTGCTCGAGGACGAGCAAAGGTCTAGCTTGGGGGAATTTGATGAGTGACATTTATGTCGCTCTTAGGATAGTCTTTTCTAGTAGTTTTAGTAATAATTCAGTTCATTTTAGTATGTTTTTGCTATGATCCTCCTATTTCGAGTATTCTACCTTTGTGGCGCGTAATGTGTATTCATGTGGTTTAGGTAGTCTATACTCCCCTCCCCTTTCGTTGTATCACGCCTTGCCTTCCTGTTCCATGATTGCAGGCGTATGCTGTTGATTCAGAGATGGAAGGGATAAGGGCAAAACAGGAAGAAGTCCAAACCAGACGAATGGCGCGGGCGCGCAACCAAAGGAGCGGGCGCGCATCTATAGAGCGCGGGCGCGCTGATGAGCGGGATCAACCATTAAATACCCTCTTTGGAGCGGGCGCGCATTTCTAGGAGCGGCCGCGCCATCATTTAACGCGCGGGCGCGCCACTGTTGGGCGCGGGCGCGCCTCTCTGCTGCTGATTCAAATCCCGATTTCAGCCCAAGTTAAAACGAGGGAAAAAAAGATAAAAAAGAGAGCATAGAAACCCAAGGGGAGAGCTCAAAAATATCAATTTCCTAGGTCTTTGATAGAGAAATTTTGTATTGAACAATCATATAGCTTTTAGTGTAATTCTCATTGTCTATCAACATTAGTTTTACTTTTAGTTTTTGAAGAAGTAATTTTGCAACATTGATGTATGGTCAAGCTTGGAGATTGAAGATTGAATGATGTGTGGCTCTTTATTTGGATTTCAATGAAGGTTTTGGTATATTTCTCTATTGTCTCTTGCTTTTATGATTAAAGCTTCTACTCTTGTTAATTTAGTTGATAAAAACTTTGTCTTTCTTACCATTTCATTGGTTATAATGTTGTTTAGCATGATTGTAGTTGTAGTTATGACTAGTGAGTAGTTTCTTGTTGCTAGGGGTTTGGTGAAGATATACTTTGAGTTTGATGTATGTTAGGCTAGGTTAATTTGGAATATTTGTGATTAAATCTTCCTTGTGCTTATACTTATTAGTCACTCCATGTTTATGGCCATATGCATGTTGTGGTTGAATGACGTGAACTAAATCGTGACGATAGTGCGATTTAGGAATAGTCATTAGGTGATTGATTATTGCATGACCTTAGCTTGTATGCCTTACGACGATAGTGTGAGCGTATGTTAGCTAGGAAGGCTCTTAATCCCGATAGGTGATTGGAGAGTATTCTTGATATTGCCTTGTATGAGTCGCTTGGGTTACATGTAAACCTATTTTCCGATGCCTAACTTCGTTGAAATCAAAGCATGTTTGATCCTTCCCCCTAGTACCTATTTTAATTGTTGTTCTATCCCCTTTAGTCATTACTTTACCCACCACACTTCTTGATCGAATTAGATTAACATTATGAGATAAATAGCGGTGCTTAATCGTTTCCCTGTGTTCGACCCTTAACTTGCCTCTATACTCTTTTAGTTGCATGTTTAGGACTACAAATATCATTTGATAGAGGTGTCTTAGTGACGACCTAAAATACCGCCTGTCAGCTGCAAATGTAGCTAATGTTTCTGCAATTAATAATAATGCTAGTGAGGCTTTTTGTGAAAATTGGGGAATTGTTGGTCATTGGGAGCAAGATTGCAGGGGTTCCGTGGATCAAGTCAATGGCTTTCAAGCTTATAGGCAGAATAACCCATACTCCAACACCTACAATCCTGGGTACTGGATTCATCCGTATCTTTCCTACTAGAGCACCAATGTTAAAAATCCACCACCTCCACAAGAATCATAGGCGCCACAACAAACTCAACTGAAATATTACCACCCCAATGCAAGCTAGAAGAACCAACCACAACAACCCTCCTCATCTTCCGACCCTGCTTTGGTATAAATTAGATCGCTGCTGGCTAGTATGCAGAAGCACATGGAGAGTAGAGATACCCAAACTGATTCGATTATAGAATAAAATAAAATTGTAGATAATCAAATTGCGCAAATTTATGCTACTCTGCAAGCCCGTCAACAGGGAGCCCTGCCAGCACACCCAACCAGGCCTACGGATCAAGCCTATGCAATTACTCTAAGGAGTGGTTCACACTCTGAAGGGCCCCCTATGCCCAGAGATGATGAACCTGTTTTAATAAATAATGTTAATCTTGATTCCATTAAACCTGACAATGTAGCTAATAGCCCTGCAGGGCTAAAAAGTAGTACTAATATATCTGATTATACATTGCAGGGTACGAATCCAGGGAAGGTAGTAGCTCCAGATAAGAGCAGTAATGCTCCAAAGCCAGTTATCAAACTTCCATTCCCAAATCGTCACTTGAAAACAAATTTGGATAAGCAGTTTGGTAAGTTTCTGGAGATGGTTAAAGATTTGCAGGTAACAATTCCCTTCACTAAATTAATTACACAAATTCCTGCATATGCAAAATTCATGAAGGAAATATTGACAAGAAAAAGGTCTATTAATGAGGTAGAGACAGTAGCTTTTACTGTAGAATGTAGTGCCCTATTTTAAAAATAAATCTCCACCTAAACTGAAAGATCCGGGTAGTTTTTCTATCTTTGTCATATTGGCAATCTAATGATTGATAATGCATTATGTGATTTGGGTGCTAGCGTTAGTGTTATGCCATTGTTTGTATGTTCCAAGCTAAATATGGGTAAATTAAAAGCTACTAATATTACTCTACAAATGGTCGACCGTTCTTTTAAATACTCCTGAGGTGTTTTAGAGAACGTTCCTGTTAGAGTAGGTAAATTTTATATACCTGTTGATTTTGTTGTTCTTGATATGGCTGAGGATATGCAAACCCCAATTATTTTGGGTAGACCATTCCTTAACACGGCAAGGGCAATTATAGATGTGAGATGTGGCAAATTGACATTATCAGTAGGGGACGATAAAATTATTTTTAATCTGAATAATACCCCTAAAAAGTTCCATGACAGAGGAGAAATGTTTTAGTGTTGATGTGGTTCAAAATTATTCTAACAAGCCCCAAGCTCTTGTAAAAGATCCCTTGGAGGCGGTATCTTGTGTTGCATCCTTTACAGATGAAACAGACAAATGGCAAAAGGAAGTTGATGCAATAGAAAGAGCCTTCCACACTGTCGGTCTTGGCTTTGAAGATGAGAAGGTGGAATTAAACAAGCAAGCTATGGAAATTGAGCCTACAGTAAGTGTTCCGCCAGATCGAGTTGTAATTGCTAAATCTAGTGACAATTTGAAAGCAACCATCGATCGAAAAGGGATCTCTAGTGTGTAGTATTGAAGAACCCCCAGTCCAAGTCAAGGAGGATCCACCAGATAAGGTGAACTAGCGTCCCACAAGGTATGTCAGGATGTCGCGTCGTTGCCTAAACACCGCTGAGCCGGGTGAAAAACCACCCGACCAAGCGTTAGGGCAAGGGTCCTAGTTCTTATACTTGGTAAGAAGGTCGTGCGTGACCTAGATAAACCAGCGCTTTGCGGGAGGCAACCCGTATTTTCTTGCTTTTTAGACTAATTTTTCTTTCTTTTTCTTATGAGAGGAGAGAGGAGGGAAGTTAACGAGTTTATTGAGTTGTACAGTTTTGGAAAGAGTTTCCTCGAGCCCGACCGGGAGAAGCACACCCGATCGAGCGCGAGAGTAAAGCTATAAAATCGGCAATTTTTGCCCGGTCAAGCGAATGGCGCCCGACCGAGCTAAGGGCGCCCGACTGGGCGCGAGAGAAGAGGAATTTCTAGGCAACAGAACGCCCGACCGGGCGCGAGAGCAAGAAAAAAATGAAGAAGCAGATCGCCTGATCGGGCAATAGCTCGCCCGACCGGGCGCGACACCAGCCCCGCCCCCTTTTTCTTCTTCTTCCTCTCTTCTTTTCTCATTTATTTCCCCTTCCTCCATAACTTTCTCTCTCTAAAACCTTAAAACCTCTACCTTCTCTCTAAGATCTTCTCTTCATTTCTCACCCAAATTCAAATATTTTTACACATTCCTTCTCCTCTCTTCATCCTCTACAATCCTACATAAAAATTTTTAAATTTCAATCAAATAATTTCATACCCATTTCTCTATTATGGCTTCAAAGAGGTCCCGATCGATTTTTGGGAGGAGTACGATCCGGATTTGCAGCTTCCTTATTGGCCAAATCCGAATTGCTAACCAGGAGCAAAAAGAACGGCTAGAACACCTTGCCGAGCGGGAGGTAATTCCTTCACGGTGGTTACACCTAAACTCGCCGTCAAGCCGTGGGTATTATCATGCTAAACATAACTACTGGAGCCATCGAACGTCGCACCAAGTTTCAGTTGGTGGACATTAAGGCTTCTTTCAATTTGATGTTAGGTCGTCCTTGGCTTCATGAGCTAAAGGCAATCCTATCGTTGTTGCACCAATAGGTGAAAGATATAGTTGGAGGGGTTCTAATTACCATTGATGCCTCCCCCATGCGCATTCAAGTTATCGATACTCCCATCGTCCATGTCAAACATGACGAGGAAGATGAAGATCTCTGGGGGTTTTCGTTGGATGATGTTCTCATGATCGAAGAAGAGGAGTAGTGTCACCTTGACTTGATCCTTATTCAAATACCAATGTTAATGCCATTATGAAGAAGCAAGGGAATTTCCCTAGAATGACCCTCTAACTAAAAAAGAAAACGACTGAACTTTGGGGCCATCCTGGTGAACTCAAGAAGGATACATTTTGCTTGGATTCAATCCAACAAAAGAAGATGTGAAACAAGCTCTCATGAAAATGAAGGCTCGCAATAATGATCGAATCATGAAGACGGAAATTTCATGGACCCATATCCATTCACTCTTAATGGCCAGTATATCAAAGAAGGGGAAAACTTCCCATGCTATGAATTCCCTGATCCTTTTTTTCCACGATGGGAAGCGTGAGCCAGTGTTCGAGATGTTCCTTGATTGTGACTTTGTTGATGAAGGCGTTGAGCTCTTCACAACTGAGAAAACCAGCTAGTCCAAGCTCTGATGATATGAACATTAATCTTCTTTTTGGACTAGAAAAGAATGTACCCAAGCCTGTTTGCAATGATGATTCCGAGCTCATTCAAGCTGTCATATCAAGCAAGGATTTTGACCACTCTGAATTAATCATCCCGACTGATAATGTGTCAAAAGGATGGCGCAAGACGGTGAAGATCACTACGCCAAGTGGAGAGAAGTTGGAAGTGACCGCTGGCGAAGGTCCTATGTTTGATGAATCTGAGTCGTCTGGGTCCGAGTCCGAGTCTGAGTCTGAGTCTAAGTTTGTAGATGAGTCTTTAGGATCTGAGGCCGACCCCCTTTCTGCTATAGAGTCTAATGTAGTTCCCCTTAATGCGAAGTCTCTTGTTGAGTCTCCTCTTTCTATCCCTAATAATTCCGGTGAGGTCGCAGCTAACCTTGCCCTCCTAGATGTAATGACTAATGAATTCAATGAAATCAGTAACTTTGCTTACGATGCATGTCATTCCCCTAACCCTGATCAATATTGCTTTGCTAATGATAAAAATGGCAAAGAAATAATAAAAGAAATGGAAGAACACGAAAATAAAACAGAATTCATTGAAGATACAGAAATAGTTAATATTTCCAATGATACGACTACGGAAGAAGTAAAAATTGTATTAGCACTAAGTCAAGATGAACGCAAAGAGCTAATTAACTTGCTTAGTGAATTTATTGATGCATTTGCTTGGTCATACCAAGATATGCTAGGAAACTGACAGGGATATAGCTCAACATATAATACCACTCATTTAAGGTATAAAGCCTGTCAAACAAAAGTTGTGCCGTATAAAACAAGATGTGGCTCTCAAAATCAAGGAAGAAATCAGAAAGCAATTGGCTACAGGTTTCATCAAAGTATCCAAGTATCCAGAATGGATAGCAAATATGGTTCCAATTCCGAAGAAGGATGGAAGGGTCAGAATGTGTGTTGATTATAGGGACCTCAATAAGGTAAGCCCGAAAAATGGGTTCCCTCTACCTCACATTGACATTCTAGTCGATAACATTGCAAACCATACCCTCCTATCATTCATGGACAGCTACGCCGAATATAATCAAGTAGTAATGGCCGAGGAAGATATGGAGAAAACCACATTCATCACGCAATGGGGTACATATTGCTACACGGTAATGCCATTTGGGTTGAAAAAACGCGGGTGCCACCTACCAAAGAGCAATCACAACATTGGTACATGATATGATGCACAAAGAGGTGGAGGTCTACGTTGATGATATGATCGTCAAGTCAAAGGATCGCCCAGGCCACATCATTGCACTTCGTAAGTTCTTTGAAAGACTTCTCAAGTACAACATGAGATTAAATCCAGCAAAATGTGCATTCGGAGTTACGTCAGGCAAACTACTTGGGTATGTGATTAGTTCTCGAGGGATTGAAATAGATCCCACAAAAGTCAAAGCAATCATGGCCATGCCACCACCCAAGACTGAGAAAGAAATTTGAGGCTTCATTGGAAGGCTGCAATATATAAGTAGGTTCATATCAAAACTCACAGCGATATGTGAACCTATATTCAAGAGGCTTAAGAAAAATGTTTCATTCACATGGGATGATGATTGCCAAAAAGATTTCGACGAAATCAAAGAGTACCTGGAAAACCCACCCGTGCTAGCGCCAGCAATGCCTGACTTTCCACTTTGACTCTACCTTATGGTCACAAGAGAAACGATGGGGGGCAATGCTAGCACAAGAGATTAAAAGCAAGGACAATGTGATTTACTATTTAAGCAAGAAGCTTCAAGGATATGAGACGCGATACACACCACTTGAAAAGTTGTGTCTTGCGCTTGTGTGGGTCGCGCAAAAATTAAGACATTACATGCTCACTCATATAGTGCATGTCGTGTCCAAGATGGATCCTCTTAAGTACTTATTCAAAAAAGCAACACTCAATGGCAGATTATCAAGGTGGATAGTAAACCTTGCTCAGTTTGACCTAAAGTTTATACAACAAAAATCCATCAAAGGTTCTGCGGTTTCTAACTTCTTAGCAGATTTTCCACTAGAAGAAGTTGAGAAAGAAGAAGATGAGTATGATTTCCCTGAAAAAGATCTACTCATGACCGAAGATGATAGCTGGACACTCTATTTTGACGGAGCTTCGAACCAAAAGGGTTGTTGTGAAGGAGTCTTGCTCGTATCACCCAATGAAGAGCATATCCCAATTTCCATGAAGCTCGACTTTGATGTCACCAACAATGCCACAGAGTACGAGGCATGCATCTTGGGATTAAAAACAGGTGTGGCCTTGGGAATTAAGAAGCTCAGAATCTACGGTGATTCCTCACTAACCTTTAACCAGATCTCCAAGAGATGGAAGGTGAAAAGTGAAAGTCTCGCTACGTATCAAGCTCATTTGGGAACTCTCACGGAGCAACTAGATGAAGTGGAATATAAGAATTTGCCTAGAGAAGAAAACCAGTTTGCCGATGCACTGGCTAAATTAGCATCAATGGTGGAAATTCCAACGGACAGAATCAGAATGACGTTGACCATAGAAAGAAGATATGAGCCGGCTTATGTTCACACACTTTATGATGAACAAGAAGCACAATAAGAAGATGAATAACTATGGTATACATATATCCTTAATTACGTGACAAAGGGAGAATACCCTCCTAATACTGATAAAAGGGTACGCCGTGTTTTGAGGCTCTTGGCCTCACAATATGTGCTTATCAAGGAGAGCTCCAGAAAAGGACTACACTAGGGAGAAATCTCTTATGCATAGCTAAGTATGAAGCACACAAAACCATGGAAAAGCTTCATGTTGGTATATGTGGAACGCATATGAATGTTAAGATGTTAGTCCAAAATATTCAACGACAAGGTTATTATTGGAATACTATGGAGAGAGATTGTCACGAATACGTCAAGAAATGTATGAAGTGTCAAGTCTACGCAAATTTACAGCACGTTCCACCTTTGTTTCTCTACACATATACTTCTCCATGGCCTTTCTCTACTTGGGGTATCGACATCATTGGAATGATAATGCCACCGGGACAAGGGGGACATGAGTTCATCCTTGTAGCGATCGACTACTTCACCAAATGGGTCAAAGCTGCCTCATATGCTAAGCTAACAGCAAAACCTCTGTTCGTACATCAACGGGGGCTACCCCTTTCTCTTTGGTCAATGGAGTTGAAGTTGTACAACCGATAGAGCTCGAAATGCCTTCTCTCCGAATTGCGTTGGAAAGCCAACTAGATGAAGTCGACTGGATTAGAGCAAAATATGATGAACTAGTCTTACTTGACGAAAAACGCTAGGCAGCTTTGCATCATGTCCAAATTTACCAGCAGCGTATGGCGCGACATTTCAATAAAAAAGTCAAGACTAGGAACATCAAGGAAGGTGACTTGGTGCTTAAGGCACTTCGCAAAAATGTGTTGGATCAAAGAGAAAAATTTAGACCAAACTGGTCAGGTCCGTACATTGTTAAATCCACTATGTTTGATGGAGCGGCACAATTGGTAGACATGGACGGTAACGGTTTCCACAATTTAACCAACTTGAATCAACGCAAGAAATTTATGCCTAGTTGCATGGGTCCATGACCCGATAGAGCTGCTTTTGGCCTGATTCCTTTTTAAGGATACGTAGGCAACCCCTCATGGGGTCCCGACCACTTTAAAAAAAAAAAAAATCCTTCCTCCGTCGATCAGTACTACACACAAGACAGCAAAACCAAGAAAATAATACATTGCGCTAGTTTAGCACCCACCGCGCCACGGCAGACCCCAACGCCAGACGGCAAAGTACCCCGTGGCTTGGCAATAAAATAAATGCCACGACACGTCAGCATTCCCCGCGCCACGGGAATGTTCACCGTGTCACGGCAGTTTCCACCGTGGCACGGTGGAATTCCAGCAAAAAAAATAAAATGTCGTGCAGCGGGAAGTTTCACCGTGTGACGGGAATTTTCACCGTGCCACGGTGGATTTCTAGCATAAAAAAACCAACAGATTATCCCCGTGTCACGGTATTTTACAGTGTGACGCGGTGAATTGTTCCGTGGCGCGGCAAAATTGGACTTTGCGAATTCTGTTATTTGTTCGACGATTGTTATTATTCTTCCATTGCTTTTGACTTCTTTACTCGGATAAAAAAAATAAAAAATAAAAGTCATTGTAATTTTTATTTAAGGTGAAAATAAATATGCTATTATTATTAAAATAAATGTGACTACAATTATTGGCATCATGAGCCTTATTTAAAAATTAAAAAAAGATATATAAGCAAAGCAATATTGATTTAATCCTTCTTAACTTAACACTACTACAAAAGTGACATTAGGTAACACAAAATGGTAGCACTTTCAAAGTTATAAAGCTATTCGATATATAAGTAACACTCGTGTAACACTTTGGTTTTATGTAACACTTGGTTGTAACACTTTTATATTAGGTAGCACTTAGTTGTAACACTTTAATTTTAGGTATCATTTGATTGTAACACTTTTATTTTAGAAGCATATTGTTGATGTTTAAAGTTTTTGATGATGAGGAACTTGAGTTACAGCAAACTCATCTCATAAAGACTTTTCAAGTGTTTGTGCAGCCTAGGTGAAAATTGATCTTGGAGATGGAAGAAGTAACTAAAGCTGAGAAGACTTGAAGGAGTTCTTTATCAAGAAAGTTATTCAATATAAAAGAAGAGTTCCCTAACAGGAACTGAGTTCCCTCACAGGAACGTTCCTTCACAGGAACTTGAAGATTGCTGACTAAGATCTTTGGAGGAACTTAGTAAGCGTGAAGTCCAAGTAAACCTACCAGAACAAGAATACAGCGCAGCAATGTTTTAGTTAAGATTTTATCTTCTAGATACATTCTTAAATATGTTAAGTAGGATATACATGAACTTATTAGAAGCGTGACAGTTAGCTTGGCAAATAAATTAAAATCGGAAAAGATAAAAGATAGAAATCGGAAAAAGATTTTCTTTAAATATTTATCTTTTAAAATCAGTTTGTTAAAAAGATATTATGCTTTTTAATTCAATATTTCTATCTTATTTTCTGAAAAGATTTTCTTCAAAGGATTTAATTAAAAAACCGTGTTTTAAGATAAGTTAAGTTTTACTCATTTATCTTTATGTAAACCTACTGTTTATACAGGTAATACTCGTATAAATAGTAGAGAATAATATGAGCCTAGGCTTTTTGTGAGTTTTATGCGTGAAGAATTTACAGAGCTGTAGTTGCGTAAGTTTGCCAAGCTTATCATACTGTCATATTAGTTTCGAGTTTCATGCATAGCTTGCCTATCATATACTAGGTGTTAATTCTTCTATTTGGTTTTGGGTTTATCAGGGTAAGAGTGTTTTTATCATTGCATACAGAGAGAGCTTCTGGTGAGTAGGGGAAAGATCTGTACTTAGGGAGTACGAGTGAGTTTGAATGTGGGACTCAAACTGGGTAGAACAAGGTGTTGTTCTGTAGCAATTTCATTCTCGAACTTGAGAGTAAAGGCTGAATTATAATAGGTTGTAACTTGGTGTTTGCCCTATTATAGTGGAATTGTTTGAGTTTGAAATCCCTAAGGTAGGGTCGGGTTTTACTTCTAGTTGGCACTAGAAGGTTTCCTCGTAAAATTTGTGTGCATCGCAAGTTCCTATTTTGTTCTATTTTTTATTTGCAAAATTATTATTTAGGAACTCAACTACAATTCACCCCCCCCCTCTTGTAGTGTTCATCTCAGTTAACACATATGATAAAAATAATAATAAAAAAAATATTTTATCACTTCTCTTTTTCCTCCTTTACTCTTTCCCAATTCCCTGATCTCAATTTTCCCTCTCTTTAAAACTCATTTTCTCACTCACCGCCTCGCCAGCCACCCCACGCTGGCGCCCACCCATTGGTCAATGAATGAAGTTCTCACCGGCCACCTTAAGTCCCCACCCACCATTCGTCCCCACCCACTGGCCAAAGAAGTCCGTTACCCCACGAGCACACGGGTTGAGTGACGAAAGGGGCTTTCTGTTGGAAAACCCTAGATGAATATTCAATAGAAACTTTGATGATAGATGAGAATATGATGGAGCTAGATGATGTGATAAATCAACAACGAGCACCATCAATCATGAATTGAATAAGGCATAGGAAAATTGGGTGGTTGATTTTAGCGAAGAGAGAGAACAAGGACATAGGCTGGCTTCAAACCTTGTAGACGCCTCAATGGCTTCATCTTTGACCAGGTTTTATTTATACTCCTCTCTTAATCTCTTTCATCAATTCTATTAATTAATTGATTTTTGGATACCTTTTAAAACTTGAGATTCATTTATTATCATAAGTTTTGATTGAAATTAAGGAATATGTGACCAATTTGTTTAATCTATGAACTACTCTAATTACCCACTGTTCTATATGAAAATGATTTTGTTAGCTTTTGAGTTTTGACTAATAAAATTTGTTTAGGAGATTATAATTAATTTTTGTTTTGATAAGGTCTTTGAAAAAATGAAATGGGAATATTAGTGTATTAAGTGGACAATTCGTCTTTATTTTGTTTCTTAGTGCATTATTTATGTATATTTAATCGTTGTTGTATGTGTAGGATTCTGATTCCTACTTCAATCGGGTGCAATAATTAAATTGTTCAAATTGTTAATCGCTTCAATTAGGTGCACTTTGTTTTATTAAATTGTTCAGATAAGAACAAAAAAAATGATATGATATACACTAAGTACTTGATTTGCAGTTTACTTTTGGGAATTTTGTTTAAAGCTACTGCTGATTGTAGAATTTGCCAAAATTTTTGCAAAAATAATCAAATTGTGACTTTGTTTAATCACTTTTAATGTGACTGTGATCTTATTATATGCTTTTAATTGTGTCTGACATGGATTTATGTCATTTGTTTTTGTTTGATATGTATAAAAGGAAATTAGGGAAGTATAAAAGAGATTCAAATTCAATTTAGAGAGAAAGTGAGAATTATACAGGTTGTGTTGATCTAGATGCAAAATTGGCTGATGTGCTTGTGAGTTTGCTTCACTTCTCAGTCCTTCATTGATTCTAATTTATTTTATTATTATAAGCAATTACTTTCTTGTGTTTTCTACCCTATTATTTGAAGTATTCTAGTTTCTTAAATTAAAGAGAGTTGTAGATTCTTGTCATCTTCGATTTTGATTCCTTTTGTTAGGAATCTTGGTAGTTTCTTTCAATAATCTAATACTAAGATGTCTCTTGAAGTATTCTTGAGTAAATTGTAAGTCTCATCTTCAGTCATTTTAACACATATTCTTGTCAATTCTGCAATTTCAAAATAGAGACAACATTTGTAGATTCATTATTTAGTTCAGTCCTCAGTATATGCTGGAGTACATGTACATATCTCTTTGTCCTCCTTTTCAAAGTTATAGATTGTAATGCTATTAAAATATGTAGCTAACCCCAACTATCAATCAATTCATAGTAATCTTTCATAGATAAGAAGTTGATAAGGATATATAATTTATCAAGAACCAGGTCATATTGCTTCATGCCTTTGATTTTGTTGTCATGATACATGATTTTATGATAAGTGATGCCCCCTCTAGATTATGAAACGTATGATCTTGTACATCCTCATCTGTTCTGTTTCTTACATATTATGTTTTGAGTCTCTATTTTTCATAGTTAGAACTGCAATAAACCTGGTCATCTTGTTGAAGATTATTTAGTATCTAAACCCTGCCTCAAACCTTAAAATTTGACTCAAATTTATGGGGGTTTAACTTCCTTTTCCCTTTTTTTTAGCTTCTATGTTGTTTCTATTGTGGTTAATTTTGACTGCATATATAGTCTTGTTTTTTAACAGATTGGTTTTGTCAAGTGTGAATTGTAGATGAGTCACATAGTGTCTATGGACTTTTAATTAATACGAAGTAATATTTTGGAACTGTGACAGGAATCCTTGCTTTTTCCCACTAGTAGGACCTGTCCAGAGTAAGGCTTAAAAATAGTTCAACTTGGCCATCTTCTTCTGTTCTGTTGCTGCTGATATCCGCTATTGCTATCTAGTGCTACTGTTATCTAGTGCTACATCTGCTGCTGGTATAGATGTCAGCTATTACTAGCTGCTATTACTGCTTGGTGGTTGCTACTATCTGCTATTATTACTCCTGCTTACTATGCTGACTGTTTTTCGGAATTTGGAGGACT
>NW_018742288.1:0-15072 GCF_001683475.1 Chenopodium quinoa | reverse complement strand
TTCCTGATCAGCAACCTCCGTGATGATTTGATCATCAAGACTAAGTAATATGGTAGAGTGTGCCTTCTCTTCCATAACTTCTAACTGCGAGTCAGTCGGTCCGTCTCCTGACTCCGAAGTAGTACTCTTTGGAGCCAACGGACGCCATATCTGCTGTTGTTTTTAACAGAGCCTTCATCTTAATTTGCCATAGCCCGAAACTATTTTTCCCGGTAAACTTCTCAATTCTTATTGTTGAATCTCCTGCCATTGTTATCTTCAAGAAACTCTCCAAGGATTGAACCTGAGCTCTGATACCAATTGTTGTGCGACAGCGGAAGCAAAGGTCGTAAACAAACAAGAAAACAATAAAGAAATTCAATGCAAACAATAAGAACAACACCAAGAATTTACGTGGTTCACTATCGATGTGATAGCTACGTCCACGGGCACCGAGATCGAATGATTTCATATAAACTGCAAAGATTACAAAGATGATTCTTGTATTTCTCAAGAACGGCTCTCACTCTGTCTCTCTTTTAACCCTAATACTGATATTAGGGAGGTTTTATATTAATCCCTAAAATAAAAGATACTTGGGCAAAAAGATAACATAAAAGATAACTTTAAATCGTAAAATCCGCGTCTCCGCATTTTTCCTTCTCCGCCCGGTCAGACCGGGCAAGGTCTGCCCGATCGGGCGCGAGAAGAAAACTCCATACGAATGCTTCAACGTATCCAACCCCCACCGCCCGGTCAGACCGGGCAAGGTCTGCCCGATCGGGCGAAGGCTCGCCGGTCGGGCGAAGGCTCGCCCGGTCGGGCGCGAGAGCAGCTTCTTCAACGAATTTGCCAGGCACCTCTTCTTCTTCCGCCCGGTCAGACCGGGCAATGTCCGCCCGATCGGGCGGACAAAGCTACGAAGTACGAGTCACCTAATATACTTATCAACAAATGGAGAGATGTCAAGCCCTTAGAATTCGTGGATCCAACGATAAGAAACTCGTGTTCATTTAACGAAGTCTTGAGATGCATGCACCTTGGTTTGTTATGCGTTCAAGAGGCTGTGGATGAAAGACCAACAATGGCAAGGGCAATGCTGTTGCTGGATGTTCACTCCACAGTTACTCCTCCTGTGCCGAAAGAGTCGGCCTTCTTTATTAGGAGCACAACTGGATCGAACAGTTTTAAAAAAAAGGCGTTGATTCAGATCAATCAACCAGAAAATCTGTCCCTATATCTATGAATAATGATGACTCTGTCACTGAAGTTGAACCTAGATAGACATGAGTGATTAGAGATGACGAACATATATACTTGAGCATCGATCATTATTCTACGCTTACCAAGCATCAAGGTGAGGTGAAATCTACTTTTTATCTCATAAATATTGATGTTTGTACTGTACCATTATTATATATGTCTAATTGCTTATGTTGATGTTTTTATTGTATTGTTATTGTATACAAGCATAGCTTAAGTTACAATGTAACAAACTCCCTCCATTTCGTGATAATCATAACACTAGACATTGTACACAATTTTTGGATAAAATTAGGGTGAAAACCAAAGTGGAATGTAATAATTTCATTTGCATTTTAAAAGTAAACGAACTTAGTTTGTCACTATCCTATTAGTACTCTTACACGAAGTATATGTTGTAGTAGTTGGACCATCTTAATAATTGCCAACTGAGGGTAAGATCAATGCGCATATTGTGCTTCGTATGTTATTAAGCTTTCATTCGATAATCGATAATACACCAGGCCAGGACCACCGCATCGTACATGATTATTCTTATTATAAAAAACTCCTTTATAAAATGTTAGATTTTTTTGTCAACAATTACCTTTTAAGTTACCACTTTAGCAAGCAATTACATTTTACGAACAACTACCTATTAAATTACCACTTTTACATTATATTTAAGTGAAATTTGAAATGCTCTCTGAAATGCTCTCTGCGAAACCCATCCTTGTGAGGGAAACCCTTCTCAAGGTTCCTCCCAAAAGGAAAACGACCAAGGTTCCTCCCAAGAGGAAAATGACCAATTTGCTCGCTCCACTAAAAAATACAAACGCAAGATCACCCATCTCATATTCAATAGAGATTCACCTCAACCTCAACAGCCTGTTCATCCAATCAATCAGTCTAAGCAGCCTAATTCAATGTCATATAGGGATATGGTGAGACAAGACCAGATGCAGGGGAACCTTCTCCATCAATCTGATACCCTTAATGATGATGATGATGATTATTCTGATGATGATGAAGCACCTGAGGGGGTGATAGACGATCCTCGATGCCCGGTCATTCTACTCACTAAGGAGGAGAAAATGAGAATTAGGAAGCCCTGGAAACACACACTCATCATCAAGATGTTTAATAGAAAAATTGGCTATATGGCTTTGATGAAGAGATTGAAGAAAAAATGGGAACTCAAAGGTGGTTTGATACTAACGGATATTGGATATGATTATTTTATAGCCAGATTTTCTATTGTAGATGATTATAATCATGTGTTAACACAAGGGCCTTGGATGCTTGATGATAACTATCTCACTATTAGGAAATGGGTTCCAAATTTCATTCCTGATGATGCGCCTTTAAGGTTTCTGACTGCTTGGGTGCGTAATCCCCAACCTCTCTGTGGAATACTTTGACAAAGAATTTCTTCTCAAGGTTGGTAATAAAATTGGGAAGGTTGTTAGGATTGACAACAACACAGCTATGGCTCAAAGAAGTCAATTCACAAGGCTAAGTATAGAATTTGGATCTCTCTAAACCGCTTCTTTCTAAATTCTGGCTTAAAGGAAAGGTATTGAGAGTGCAATATGAAGGTCTGAGATTGATATGCTTCAACTGTGGCAAAATTGGTCACCAATCTGATAAGTGTCCTGCTGTCTGTGACAAAGAGTTAAATGGTGAAGCTGAGATGGATTTTAATCCTACTAATATCCCACTTGCTCCAAGAATTGAAGAAGAATATTATGGTTCCTGGATGATAGTGAAAAAACCACCACCAAGGAAGCGGAATCTGAGGCCGGAAAAAACAGCAGGACGGGCTCAAGCAACCCCAGCAGCCCGTCAAATTAAACCCAGGCCCAGCTAAGCCCATGGAGAGTCATAAGGCAAGTCAACAGGGATCAAGATTTGCAGCATTAGGGGAGATTAATCAGGAATAGAACAAGGAAATAGTTGATCTTGATGGATTTTTGGAGACTAATAATTCAATTCCGAGTATTTTTTGAAACAGTTAACTTGGCAAAATCTTCGCAAGAAAAGATTGTTATGGGAAATTTGGAGAATAATATCCCTTTCAAGTTGGGATCCCATTCCGATAATCATGGCCAAAAGATTGATTCAACAAAAAAGGAAAAAGATACAAAAAAACAGAATATTCAAAATAAATTTATCCTAAATGATATAACTAATATTTCCTCAAAAGATTCTACCCCACCTCATATTGAAGCTATTAAAACTCCCACCCCTATGATTACTATCCAAGCAAACACAGTAGCCACCCTAAGCCAACCCAAGCTAGCCTCGAAGACCCTCTGACTAAGTCACACAACACTCCCTCTGTAAGCCATGTCTCTGCTACACCCCTTTCCAATAATCCTACAGATCCCTCCAGACAAGATCATTTCCTGTGACAGACTTGATGGAGGACCCATAACTTTGGTAATTGCAGACCCCCTGACTCACCAACTAGAGGTGGAGATACATTAATGATCTGTGACGAAACCAAATGATGCCAGAGTTGTTGGTGACACTTCAAGTTGCCAATTTGACATTAAACGAACGTTGCAACTGCTTTTTGATGCACATAATGCCAGTTTCCCTAACTCAATTATGTCTATGAATAATCACAACCTTAACACTACCTCTCTCCCTATCACTTGGTATGATATGGAACACACAAGGTACTGGAAGTCGAGAATTCATCAATGTATTGAAAGAAATTGTTAGAGTGAATAAACCATGTGTCCTTGCTCTTGTTGAGACACATATGGGAGGCGATCATGCTCAAAAAATAGCTTCTATTCTCAATTACAATGGCCACACGAGAGTGGATGCTCAAGGATATAGCGGAGGCATTTGGATTTACTGGAAGCCGGAATTGGTGAAAGTGGATCCAATTACCAAACATAATCAGTATATCACAATGATGATCACTAGAGTAGGTGAAATTCCGTGGTACTTCACTGCTATCTACGCTAGTCCTGACCCTTCAAAGAGGAGTGAATTATGGTATGAATTTAGGAAATTTGCTGATAATAACAACCAGCCTTGGCTACTTGCTGGTGATTTTAATGAGACAAGATACTCTTGGGAAAGAAATTCAAGCTGCCCTGAAACCTCCAGAAGGAGTGAAAGATTTAATGCGTGGGTTGATGACACCCAACTCCTCGAACTAGAATTCTCGGGCCCTTCTCACACTTGGCTAGGGGAAATTCATATGATACATATCAAAGTGCAAGGCTTGACAGGGCTTTGTGTAAACTCAGAATGGGGTTTACGGTTTGATCTGGCAAGAGTAAAACATTTTGCCAGCGCTGCAATCAGACCATACCCCTCTATTCATATCTCCCAATGGTTTCTCCCCTCTCTTCGAATATTAGCAAGCCCTTTCGCTTTCAAGCAGCATGGCTGACACATGAAAAAGTTCGAAGAATTTATCAAAGAAAAGTGGAGCCCCAATGATCCTTTAGTGCCTCTGCTCAAATCTTTTGCTGAAAACCTTCAAGAGTGGAATAAAAATGTTTTTCACTAACATTTTCAGAGAAAAAAGATCTCTCATGGCCCGTATCAAAGGCATCCAGACTTCTCTGTCTAGACAACTCCAGCTTGATTAAAATGGAAGCAAGACTAAGACGTGACCTTGATCAAGTGCTTCAGCAAGAGGAGTTGCTTTGGTACCAGAAAAGCTCGCGTGGATTGGTTAGCTGACGGGGACCGCAACACCACCTTCTTTCATTTAAGTACAGTGGTGAAAAGATGGAGGAACAAGATTGTCGCAGTTAAGGATGAAAACAACCAATGGATACATGATAAGGAAGAGGTGAAGAACCTAATTGTGAATTATTTTCGAAATCTCTTCACTGATGATGGTGTCCATGGGGAGTATAACATCCCTACAGGAATGTGTTCACCATTTTCAAGCTCGGATTTAGACAAATTGAGCAGACCTTACTCTAAATGTGATATTGATTATGTGATCCAGAATATGGGTTCCCTTAAAGCGCCGGGTCGGATGGATTCCAAGCTTTATTTTATCAGAAAAATTGGGAATTAGTAGCCCCGAATGTCTATTCAATGGTGTTCTCTGTTCTTGAGGGTAAAGGTCTTCTAGATTCTGCAAATGACACCTTCCTAGTCTTAATTCCTAAGTCAGACAACCCTGAACTTCCCTCTCAATTTCGGCCTATAGGCCTTTGTAATGTCACATACAAGATCATTACAAAGGCTATAGTTAACCGAGTAAAAAGTCTGCTCCCTAAGGTTATCTCTTGTTCCCAAACAAGTTTTGTTCCCGGAAGGCAAATTACAGACAACATCGTGATAGTGCAGGAAGTAATCCACACCATGAAGAGAAAGCAAGGTGGGAAAGGTTACATGGCTCTGAAAATCGACTTTGAAAAAGCCTACGATAGACTCAAGTGGAGTTTCATTCGAGATACTCTGATTGTAATGAATTTCCCCCGGCTCATGACTGAAGTTATTATGGAGTGTGTGACATCACCTTCTATGAGAGTGCTTTGGAATGGCGAAAAAACCAAAGCCTTTAAACCTATAAGGGGCATACGTCAAGGAGATCCGCTCTCACCCTATCTATTTGTGCTTTGTATGGAGAGATTAAATCAAACCATTGAAGAGGCAGTTCTTTGTGATAGGTGGAAACCAATTTTCGCAAGCAGAGGAGGTCCCAGCCTTTCCAATTTATTCTTTGCGGACGACATAATGTTATTTGCGGAGGCTTCAATTGAGCAGGCAATAGTTATTCGTGACTGCCTAGATCGATTTTGTGCAGCCTCGGGAGAAAAGGTCAGTCTTCAAAAGTCTCGAGTGTATTATTCCAAGAATGTATCACAAGAAAATATTGAAGCAATTAGTGAAGCTTTGGGAATGAAGGCTACTGAAGATCTTGGCACGTATCTTGGAATGCCAACCTTTACTTCTAGAGTCACCAAGGAGACATTTGCGCACTTATGCGAGAAAATAGATAGAAGGCTCTCAGGGTGGAAGGCGAAATATCTGTCTATGGCTGGGAGAATTACATTGACAAAATCTACTGTCATAACTCTTGCAAATTATTCGATTCAAACCGCGAAAATCCCGATATCAATCTGTGACACAATTGATAAAAAAGCTCGTAGATTTTTATGGGGAGGCAACGAAGACAAAGCAAAAATTCACCTTATAGCCTGGGATACTGTTCAACTGCCAAGATGCAAGGGTGGCTTGGGAATCAGGTCTGCAAGTCAATCTAATTCAGCCTTTCTCACAAAGCTTGGTTAGAGAGTGATCGCGGAGCCAACTGCTTTATGGTCTCGTGTAATTCGTGCAAAATACTGCAAAGGTCGGTGTGATATTGATATGTTCACACCAACCTCTAGCATGTCCAACGTGTGGCGTGGTATAGTTGACAACGCGCACTTGATCAAGAAAGGATCGATGGTGGCTATTGGGAATGGTTGTCGAACATTATTTTGGGATCTCTGCTGGGTGACTGACTCACCTTTAAGGGAATTGGTAATCCTACCCATCCCAAGCTTAATTGAAGGAGCTACTGTCAGTGAGCTGTGGGACAAAAATACAGGGTGGTTGTGGGATGAATTTGCTCATTTATTATCTTCCGAGGTCCTAAAATTAATAGCTTCGCACAAGATAGCTGATAGTCCAGATGTTGAAGATGTTCGCTTCTAGAAAGGCTCAAGTTCGAGGAAGTTCTCAATCAAGCAAGCTATGGTATTATTGAAAGATGAGGATATGATTCCAAAGCACCATAAATGGGATCTAGCGTGGACTGTGAAAGCTCAGCAAAGAGTAAGGGTATTTATTTGGTTAACTCTTCACAATCGTGTTCTTTGCAACGCCAACAGACTTAGGCGTGGTCTCACTAATGATCCAAGATGTACCAGATGTGATGGGAACTTAGATGAAACCTTGTTGCACACTCTGAGAGATTGCCCTGCAGCTGCTGCTATATGGAGAAGCGTGGGAAGTTCTGCAAATCACCCTTCCTTTTGGGCTGGAAACCTTGAACAGTGGCTGATTCGTAATCTGGATGCTAGTAATATAATTTTTGATGATAAATGGTCCTCGTGTTTTGCAATAACTCTATGGTGGCAATGGAGGTGGAGAAACTCCTTGGTTTTTGGCAGAGGAACTGATATCCCACATCATACAGGGGAGTTCATTCTAGGCCAAGTAGAGGATGTTTGGAATGCATTTCATGATCCCAATCGCATTATCTCTTTGAGTTCAGGTGTGCAGCAACCTAGGAAGGAAATTTTGGTGAGATGGAAAGCTCCTAATGCTGGCTGGACAGTGTTGAACACTGATGGTGCTTCTAAGGGCACCCCTGGACTAGCAGGGGGTGGTGGCATTTTGAGAGATGATAACGGGGCAGTCGTGGGGGGTTTCACAGCTAGCTTTGGTATTTGCTCTGCATACAGAGCAGAGTTACTTGTAGTTGAACTAGGACTGGAATTAGCTATGAGGAAAAGGATCAGCAAACTTGAGCTTCAAATGGACAATCAAGCCTGTATAGAAGCATTGAAGAATCCAGACATCCAAGGTGGAGAGTGTGTCCATGTTCTTAATAAATGTCGTTTCCTGTTAAATTGTTCTAGTTGGTCAGTTCGAGTCGTACATTGTTATAGGGAGGGGAATAAAGTAGCGGATAAGCTAGCTAATTTAGGGGTTATCCAAAGTGAGAAAGTGGCCTTCTTTGATGTTGCACCATCGGAGATTTGTGCTCTTCTAAATGAGGATATCATAGGAGTGGCTTTGCCACGTTTAATTTCTTAGTTTTCGTTTTTGTTTGTACGGGTTTATTACCTCTTTTGCACCAAAAAAAAAATTAAAAAAAAAAAATAAAAAAAATTACCACTTTTACGGGTAGCACTAACAGTTGAGAGATTTTAAAACTAGTGTTAACTTTTTTTTTTTTTTTTTTTTTGGGTGAAGTTAACTATTTGTTTATAGAATCTCTCTCTCTTTTTCCCTATGAATAATTATTTTTATATTTTTTTAACTCTCGTATTATGTGGCTTAATTAATCATTAAATAAGTCAATAATCACTTAAAAACTCAGGGAAAAAAAACGTTCTTTGTATAATCAGTTTTAATTTGAAGTCATTTTTGTTCGATCTTATTTATTTAATCACTTGCAAGTTACAAGTCATGGACTATATAAATTTCATTATATGATTTATATCTGACCAATTCTTTGATTCAAGACTATTCAACTACGAATAAGTTAACATTAAATTTGTTATATATTTTGTACAAACGTACGGTCTTCATGTCTTTTGCATCATTCTAACTGAATAACTATTTTTGTAATCACTTTGGATTCCTTACCTGCAAGTAATTGACTATCTTATTTATATAACCAGTTTTAATTTTAAGTCATTTGTTCATTCTATTCTGATCAAGTCATTTGTTCAATGTAATCTGATTTTTTTAATTAAATTACTTGCAAACTACGAGTACAAGTTATGGACTATATATAATTTATATACAGATAATGATCAATTATAAACTCTGTTTTCAAATGAAATGTCATCAGTTAACAAAAATATATGTCGATATCAATAATTAATACATGGCGTGCACAATACATTGGTTATCTTACACTACATTGCGCGTCAAAGATCATTTTCAATGATGTATCGATATGCTTGGTTGAATTCCTATCAATTCAACTATAAAGTAATTTGATCGTTTGCATCTGCTTTAGCTTGAAACCGTGCAAATCAGGAGCACAACAATGGCAACTTCTTACAATACAATACGAGTACTCGAAACCTTTATATTGTTCTGCTGTTTTTGTAGTCTTGTAAGCAGCGACAGCAGAGATTCATTCATTGCTAGACAAATCAGCAACAGTGTGGGTTGTTCGAGTACTGGAAATGCTAGCGATGCCTTCAGAAACAATGTAAATCTTCTTCTATCTGATTTCATCGAACATTCCTCTGCTAACAACTACTACAACACTAGCATCGGCGACAGCTCTGATCGAGTTTATGGCTACTACATGTGTCGAGCTGATGTTGACCTCAAAACTTGTAGCAGTTGCATACTTAACGGTACACAATCTGTTATGGAATCAACCTGTATAGAGCATGAAGACGTGATTCTCTTCTCGCAGTTGTGCATCTTTCGATACACAAACTACAGTACATATGGCATGTTCGAGGGTGCACTATCAGGGTCCGATCATATTGACGCAAATGTATCGAACTACCAGCAGTTTAATCGAACATTGTCATCGACGTTGAAAAATCTTATCAACGAGACTGCTTTTGGAAGCGAAAACAATGGATCTAGATTGCGTTTCGCTACCATAGAAGCCCGTGTAACAGAAGATGAGACAATCTATAGCTTGGCTCAATGCACACCTGATATAGCCGGCGTAAATTGTAGTCGATGTTTACAAATTGGAGTCTCTGACTTCAGCCGCTCTGCTAATCTATCTCCAGCTGCTTATACTTTAAAGAACAAATGTTACATCAGATATGATAATGTCTCTTTCTATGATTTCGGAGACTCGAATGTCAATGCAGGTGTTGTTTTAAGACCATCAAATTCTCTATTCGTCTACTCTGCTGTATTCCTGTTTGTATTGATGAACTTTCTTGTGCTTTGCTAGGCCTTGGACCGATTTATTTTTGTTGAAGTATCATGTACTATATTATTAATTTATGATACATAATTTTGTAATGTGGCTGTGTATCTAATTTGCTATTATTTGATACTTCAATTAAATTCTTATGGTTTGATGATAAGCTAGATTAATTTTTGCATCAAGAAAAGTTGTCAGCTGATTCAGTTCTTATACGATACAGTTTTCGATTTTAAGGTAGAGGCTTTTAGTCCTCCACTCCCTCCATATGTTACATTCAAACTCTTGTAATAGTTCATCCTATAATCACGAAAAGCAATGAGAACATTTCTTATACCGACTCATTAACCATATCAGCCTATTTCACCAGCCACGTGGAGACCTACTTCCGGCCATGTGAACATCCACCGGCCATTTGACAAGATAGCTACGTCGGCTGACACATGGCACTAGGTTGGGGGTTTATATAAATAGCCAAGCATAATGGAATATTATCAAGTATCAAGCTTGCTAAAGTCAATGATCTAGCATGTATCCTAGAACTTTCCTTTCTTGAAATATTACTTTGTTCTTCGAGTTGACTTTCTGCTTTTATAAGAATTAAAACTATTTTGATCTTAGTGCATCCATGGGATATACAATAACACTCTTTTGCATCACAATTTTATGCTTAGTTGACAAATTGGCACTGTGTTTCGATGATGAATTGAGTAATTAATTCTAGCTTTTGCTACAACTATGATACCGATCCTACCAATAAGCTCAATAATCCCACCATTTTAAACTACCAAAATAATGTTCAATCACTTCATTCTATCTGCCTTTGTAGCTAAGTCCTCCTTGTCGCACCCACCCGAGAGTTTCTTCAAGACCAATGTAGGTGAAGTTTCCGAAAGGGCTTATGGTTCGTATCTTTGTCGAGGTGATCTTAGTGCTAAAACATGTAGCAATTGCTTAGAGAAGGTAAGACAAGCTGTCTCGGATTATCGCATTGATTATGTCGCTTATGAACATTATTACTACCCATAGTGTATTGTGTACAACGTGGATTTGAAGTGCATAGTACACTATGCAAATAGCTCGAAACCGTCCATCAACACAACTATCGTCAGTGAAGAATCCTCGGATTACTTGAATAATCACCCACTTTACAACATGACATTGTCAAATAACATACAAGAACTCATCAGAGAAGCTGCCTATGGCAACTGGACCAAGTTTAATTTCGAGACCAAGACCATCGATGTAACGGGATCCGATGAGAAAATTAACATACTTGTTCAATGCACGCCTGATATATCTGCTATGAACTGCAGCAGCTGCTTAAGTGATTTGTACTATAGTCTTCGGCCTGACGGTGTAGGTGGAGGAATTTTCAGTTCTCATTGTTTGCTCAAGGACAATAATCAGCCTTTTTTTCGAACCAAAAAATAGTAATGAGACTAATAATAACGCTATCTTAAGTAATGCTTACCGTAGTTTTATGTCTAGTTATTTTCATTTGTACCTAATGTTGGTCTTGTTATTGACTATGTAAATATAACATTGTTTTCCACATTTATATATAAATCTCAATCATATTAACTTTTTTTGGCTCCACAATACCAATTGTAACGTCTTTGTTTATGAAAACAAGTTCATTATAAAAAGTGGAAATCGCGTACTTAAACAATAATGAAATCAATTTTCCTTTGCTTTCTTATCTAATTTTTACGTCTTCTAATATTTTGAATAGCATTGTATCATTAGTCAGAAGATTTGGCATTAATCAATTAGTACTCTTATAATAGTTGGAGTAGTTGGACCATCTTAATCATTGCCGGCAATGGACTTGACTAACGATAAGATCAATGCAAATTGCTAATAATAAATCTTAATTTAATCAATTTGCTATTAAGCTTTCAATAATACACCAGGACCACCGCGTTTTATATATAATAAGTTCTTTCTTTCTTAAGTACTCACATAAAAAATTGAGCATGTAAAGCAACTAGGCCAAGCAACACTATGAAACCGATAAACTCTTCCTCGTTTTGATCTTCATCATAATGTTTTCATTCTACAATCGCGATACTAGTGCTGAAGATTTACACAGCTTTAATAGAGTATGTTACGGAATTTCCACAACCAGTAATAGTTCCACATACAACAACTTCAAAACAAATGTCTACTCACTTATCTCCATGCTTGCATCTAAGTCATCTTCATCGCCGAGCATTTTCTACAACACGTCTTCTGCTGCTGAAATTTATCCAAGGGCTTATGGATCTTACTTATGCCGTGGTGATCTAAAGAACAAGTTTGTCAAAAATGCGTTTCTGATGTAACCGGATTCCTCTCACGAGCAGACATCACCAACTCAGATTGTTATGGCACGGAGTCTACTATAACGATCCACAATGTATTGTACACTACGCAAACAGATCCACATTCGATGTGTACGAAAAGGGTAGATCACTTGATAGTGATTCGATAGGTGAGAAGGTTACTGACTACAATAACTACAACGAGAAATTATCGAGCACAATTCAAGGACTCATTAGAGAAGCCGAGTTGGGCAATTGGACACAACCTAATTTCGAGACAAGGGTAGTAGACGTAAAAGGATCTAATGATGAGAAATTTATGTACTTGTTCAATGCACGCCTGATATAACCGCGTCGAATTGTAGTAATTGTTTAGGGGAATTATACTCGAGACTTCCTCATTGTTGCAATGGCACTCAAGGTGGATACGTTGCGTATGGTAATTGTTTGATCAAGTATAATAATCAATCTTTCTTTGGGAGAGCCTACCATAGTTTTTTGCCTAAATTGTGGCATGTTACATTGGTCTTGATAGTGACTTTGTACATTGTATTTATGGAATGTTAGTTCTTCAAGATTCAAATAGATAAATAAATAATTGGTCAATGTATGTTCGTTACTTATAGATGACAAATTTTTTTATTTTTTTTTAATGGTAGTTAAACTATAGTACTTTGTAGTTTGTACTGTATATTTATAAATTGGACTGACATTAATCAATACTTTTTTAATACGGCTCCCTTAATTTCTTGGTTAGCACAACTAAGCAAGCAGGATATCCACATGTACGTATATAAACCACATACTTCGTATTTCTTGATTCTGCGTTTAGTATATCCTGTTAAAATAAATTATACATACGATGACGATATAGAGGTGATCATGGGTTAGATGGGAGTATATCGAAGAAAGATAAGCCAAGTCAATATTTAAAAATGGATGGAAAAAGCATTATGGGCCGTAAATAACACTTATTAAAACATGTACTAGTACAAAGTTCTCAAATTTTGAACTCGGACTAGCTAGAAAACCTGATCCAACAATCCTATCCAAAACCCGAAGTTTATAAAGTTGTAAACAATTTTTATGCTCGTATTGTTCAAAATCAGTGTTCGGCTGTATCTAGCTAGGACTACTACATTACGGGGTTTTTTTTTTTTTACCATGCATCAATCATGTCCCTTCATGGTAAAAATTAGTAATTAAAAAAAAGAATTATAAATCTTTATTTCAGCAATATGGGTCAATGATATTGGAGTATTTGATAAAAATAAAAATAAGTTAAGGTGAATATGAGTCAATGCAACAATTAAAAAACTACTCCTTCCGTCCCAAAAAGAACGACCCGTTTGGGCTGATTACGCCGGTATTAAGGAAGTTAAGTAAAAAGAAGTAAAGTATATTGGAAAGATAAATTTACATGGGGTTTGTAAAAAAATAGAGAGCGAAAGTAATAAAATAATGAAAAATCAAATTTTTATATGGAAAGCGAATTTTGCACAAATATTGTTGCAAATTAGTGGTGTTTTAATGCAAATGGGTCATTCTTTTTGGGACAAAGTTTTGGCCAAATGGGTCGTTCTTTTTGGGACGGAGGGAGTAATATAATTTAGACCAAATCAAGCTAAACAAAATTGTGATCAACAAACCAATTAAAAAAAATAATAATAATAAAGTGAAGTTAAAAAAAAAATGGTCTTTTTTATCACTTCCCAAATTCATTCCTTCTTTTTATTTCCAACTTTCCATTTTAAGGAAGACCCAAAAAATATTGAACATGCTACGTAATCATTGACTAAATTAGCATTAAATTTCACATTAATTAATTATAATTTACGATCCGATCTAATAAATACAAGAGTACTATAAAATAAGCATAACTTAAATTACAGGAAACTAGCAACTTGTGATTTAAAAGATTTGTACACCGTATATCACATGCAAAAATCTTCTTATGTCCAATACTATGAACCTTCCATTCAATCTCTACAAAATCCTCTGTTTTTTTCTAGTTGACTTTCCTCCTTAAACAACCAAAACCCAAGTTCAAATTGAACAACCATGGCATGTTCAATAAACTCTCTTCTCTTCCTTGTAACAATTATTGTTACATGCTCATGTATCAATATGACCTTTGGTGTCGAGGAAGTCGATTTCGATGGTGTTGGTAGAGTTTGCTATGGAAACTCAACGACTAACGATTCCACAAGTCAAGAATATCAAAACAATGTTAAATTACTTCTATCGGTGCTTGTTTCGGAGTCTTCTTCATTGCATCCACCAATGACTTTTATTAGTACGTCGGTAGGCAGGGTTGCGGAGAGGGCTTACGGTTCCTACCTTTGTCGAGGGGATCTAAGCGTAAGGCAATGTCACAATTGTTTAGTAAACTTGACAAATTTTATGTCGGATTTAAAGACTGACAATTCGGATTGTATTGGATTTGGCAGTTTTCTTTGGTGCATGGTACATTACTCAAATAGCTCAAATTTTCGGCATATCAAGAGGGGCTTGTGTTTAGCTATAATTCAATTGGAAAAAATGTGTCCAACTATGAGCAATACAATGAGACGTTGTCTAACACGATGCAAGGACTCGTTACAGAAGCTAGTTATGGTAATTGGACCAAGGCTAATTTCGCGACTAGGTCTGTTGAGGTAACGGGGTCTCATGAGAAAATCTTTGCACTGGTTCAATGCGCGGCTGATTTATCTCCCTTGAATTGCAGTAAATGCTTAGGAGAATTGTATTCTTATATTCCAGATTGTTGCAATGGTTCTCAAGGTGGAATTCTTGTTCATGCTAATTGTTTGATGAAGTACAATAATCAGTCTTTCTTCGGTTTAGCTAGTCATAGTTTTATGCCAAGTTATATTCATGTGATATTTCTCTTGTTATTTACTATGCACTTCACAATTATGTGAACTTGCA